>NC_063191.1:22728952-22731452 GCF_017589495.1 Alosa alosa
TGGTTAAATCCCAGCCGAGCTATAACTGTAGCTTTCGACTTACCTGTGCATGTAAACATACTGACTGACAAAAATCAGAATGAGTAATTACGATGCGAGTAGGCGAGTAGCCCTGTGGACACACAATATTGTTGGAAAATTGAGATGTGTGAAACACTATTTGACTCAAATGGTAATCAGAAATAATTTGTTATAAAAAAAGACTAAAATGTGTTGACTAAAACTGACTAAGACTAAGATACCTTTAGTTTTCTTTTGACTAAAACTAGACTAAAATGACGAGACTTTTAGTCGACTAAAACTTGACTAACAAAAATGATATTTGAATGACTAAATATGACAAAGACTAAAAAGGACATTTCATCACAAGACTAAGACTAAGACTAAATTAAAAATAGGTGACAAAATTAACACTAGAGAAAATTCCTGTGGTTGCATCAACCTGTTACTATAAGGTTGAACATAATGAAATAGACCTATACACTACCTAAAAAACACTACTTTTGGACAAGGTTTGTATAATTGACCACATTTATTGCATATGCTTACACAGATGGAGACAAATGGACATATGTCATTTGCAGTGATTTACAGCTTCACTGTGATAAAAAACACATACCAGACAGATGAGCGATTTCTTTTGTGTCCTTACCATCTTTTCCAGTGGCACTGATAGATTAAGCTATGTAGGATTGGACTATGCACTGATGCAAATGAAAAGTGATGTGTCTCACAGTTTCCACTGTAACCTGCAGTACTGTATGGAAGAGTTCAGCTGTTTGAGCCAAACACTTAGCCATGCAATATTACACATATCATCTTATAAGCAGTTCTCTCATCCAACCCAAATCTCACCACTTTATCTAAGCATCATAGGTTTACAAATATCACTGACTCGTGTCTCATACACATATATATATACGTACAGTATATGGAGTGTTCATCAGCCACATTTGGGTTGGGATTGGGATCAGTGCTTCTCCCAGGTCCAGAGATGCTCCTGAGGCTCCGGCTGTATCATGACAATCCCAGTTCCACTGGATGGACATCAGGGAGCTGAGGTGCTTAAAGACTGTGACACGCTCCATCTGCATCAGGGGGAAACTGTTCGCTGCCCTCTCCTCAGCTGTGGCTGGGGAGCCCTGTCTGTCAGTGAGACTGTCTGTTCCAGCCAGTGCTACCGTGATGTGGCAATAGAAAACCTGTGACTGAAACATTCACGATGGATATCACAAAGGGTTTGACTGAAGGTAGATGACCCCTGTCACATTTTTGGAAGGACATTTTGATTTGCCTTCTTAACCTTCACATGCTGTTAATCGGATGGATGAATGGTGTAAGATGATGTTTTTTGGTTAAGTAAGTATTTGTTCCTAAATTAAAACTTGCATTTGTATTATTTTAAAAATGCAACAATGCAACAAACCAAACTCGGCAGACTTAATGCAAAATCAGTCCAAGTAAAGGGGTCCCAATGATCTAAACTTTCTTCTTTGAGCAGCGCTGGAGTCTGGACCAGAGCCAGGCATCTTGAAATATGTGTCCCTATAAATATGGTAAATATTCAGACATGAGAAAGAGGACTGGGTAGATCATTTGTAAAGTTACTAGCAGGATAGGGCCTTTCTTCTGAAATAATCACACTGTGTGTCCTCTGTATTTCTATGCCTCATTAAAAATGTCGCACAAATTAAATGAAATGGTGTTTTTTCTCATTACCCTCAGTGTAATGCTTGGTCAACAGCATATATTCTGCTGGTAAGTGAATGACACCATTTCTCACTGTATAATGAAGAGAGTGATATTCATTTTATATTCAATTGAAGTGGATGGATGTAGCTATGCAGTAATGTAATATAGTAATGCAATGGATGAATGGAATGAACCATTTAACAGCCTTCAGCTTGCTCTGGAATTCATGTCACTATCAGTGAGTAGAGAAAAGAAACTGAATGCAGAGGGCAGGGTTTTAGTGCATGGTAAAATGTGATCATGGACATATGCAGTGCCTTAACAAGATGCACATGTACACTAGATCTCTACTGCTACAAGTTACAACTTTACATTCTTTTTGGCCTAAATATTCATACAGGGTAAATATACTCACTCAGACAAAAAAAAAAAACTGAAATATAAAAAATACTGATTTTAAAAATATCACATATGTGGTGTCCTCAACAACATATGGTGTTGCTGTTTTTGTTGTTGTTTCTGCCATTAGCGTTCTTAGAACTCTCAGCAGAATGAGTAAGCATGATCTATTTGTTTGTGTGCAGTTTCAGGGTCCAGAGAGGCTTTCTTCTGATCCCCTTATTTGTCATCATTTCGGCGGTGTAAACAGTGCAGGCTATTAATTCATGGGAGGTGAGGCAAGTAGTCGTCTTCACTTGGAAGGCAGCTCTGTACTTACACATCAAGACAGAACATCTATCACTATTGAGCTGGAGACAGAGAAATAGCAGCACAGCAGAGAGCAAACTTTGACTGGATACCTGTATCT